>NC_081553.1:233119081-233152590 GCF_963082655.1 Stomoxys calcitrans | reverse complement strand
GGCTCTAGAATCCACAACTTTCGTCCGATTTTGCATGAGACGTTTAAATTGACGTTCCAATACGTGCGCAAAATTCCATTAAAATTGGTCCTAATTTAGGTATAGCTCCAATATGTATGTATATCGGATGAACGATATGGACTTTTAAGACAATAAAATCAACAATTTTGGTCACATCTCTACAATATAGGTCGTGAGATGTTCTATTTCATGTCCCAGTATGTGTCATTAAAATTGCCACAGGTTTCGATATATTTCCCATATAGTCTTTTATCCAATATGGCCTTTCAAAGATGTGGAAATCCAAATCTTTTGTCCTATGGTAGGAAAATCTAACAAGGTCCTAAATTGCTATTTCAATTGGTATCCAAATTAAAGTCTGACTAGATTTCGAGATAATTTGTACATTTAAAAAGTACTACATACACTAGGTGGTGTAGGGTATCATATAGTCGGCACCGCCCGACTTTTGTCTTTCCTTACTGGTTTTACGAATGGATTCATAGGCCATGAAATCTGCATGCAAACCGTTCTCTGATCTGTGTCCCCAAATTGAGAAAAACAAATTTAAATTTGTCCTTGAAAAAATTATTTCGGGGGTGATGACAGCTATACCTAAATATAGTCCGACATGAGCTATACTCGGCTAGAATATCGGAAGGACTAATACCACTCACAGTGCCAGACTTTAGCAAAATCAGTTAATTAAAGCAGCTTTTATGGCCCAAGATCTTAAATCGGAAGAAGGGTGTACATTGCAGCTATATCCAAATACGATCCCATCTTGACTAAATGGTATGTAGAGGGGCCTAACACAACACGCAAAAATGTAGACAGTGAGTTGACATTTTGCACAGGCGTTATTTCTTTTATACACATATTAAGATATAACTGTCATATAGGCCGATGGGGTGATATGCAAATTGCAAATTTTGCCCATGAACATTCCATTAAGGAACAGGGGCAAACTTCTCTCATATCAATGAGTGCAGTCCGATTTAAAGCTCAATGATATGGGACCTCCTTTTTATAACCTAGTCCGATCGGCGTGCCATGTACATGGCATTGTACCTCACAAATGTCGCCAGCATTAGTAAGCAATAACCACCGCTAAAAATTTTATGATGGTCTCGCCTGGATTTGAATCCAGGCGTTCAGCGTCACAGAGACATGTTAACCTCTGCGCTACGGTGGCCTCATGTGGTGGCCGATGGGCTGATATGGGGTTTCAAAGCCGCAACAGACACGTTTGTTTCACGATTTCGCTAAATTTAAACTCGCGTTAAGTTCGGCCGGGCCGAATTTTGGATACCCACCAACTCGGGTATATATATTAACCAAATTTTCGTCAAAATCCGGAGAAAAATGCATACCTTATGCCCCCATAGCAGCTATATCGAAATATGTTCCGATTTGGACCAAAAACTAATAAGTATTGGGTTGCCCAAAAAGTAATTGCGGATTTTTTAAAAGAAAGTAAATATATTTTTAATAAAACTTAGAATGAACTTTAATCCAATATACTTTTTTACACTTTTTTTCTAAAGCAAGCTAAAAGTAACAGCTGATAACTGACAGAAGAAAGAATGCAATTACAGAGTCGCAAGCTGTGAAAAAAATTGTCAACGACGACTATATGAAAAATCCGCAATTACTTTTTGGGCAACTCAATACATGTCATTGTTCAATTGTGTATAACACTAAAAATAAACCGATTTGAACAATATACGACACGGATGGCGAAAAGCCTAACATAAGTCACTGTGTCAAATTTCAGTGAAATCGGATTATAAATGCGCTTTTTATGGGGCTAAGACTTTAAATCGAGATATCGGTCTATATGGCAGCTATATTAAAATCTGGATAGATTTGGGCCAAGCTGCAGAAAAATGTCGAAGAGCATAACACAACACTCTGTCCCAAATTTGGTCGAAGTCGGACAATAAATGCGCCTTTTATGGGCCCAAAACCTTAAGTGGAGAGATCGGTTTAAATGACAGCTATATCCAAATCTGTACCGATCTGAGGAAAATTGAAGAAGGATGTGGGAAAGCCTAAGACAACCCACTGTCCCATATACAGCAAAATCGGATAATTAAAGTGGATTTTATGGGCCTAAGACCCTGAATCGGCGGATCGGTCTATATAGGGGGCTATATCAAGATATAGTCCGATATAGCCCATCTTCGAACTTTACCTGCTTATGGACAAAAAAAAGAATCTATGCAAAGTTTCAGCTCAATATCTCAATTTTTAAAGACTGCTGAAACTTTACATGAAATAGAGTTAGTTGAATGTCATTACTGTACTTTATGTTCCAAATTGTTACCAACCCAGCCAAATATTATAACGTCTAGGGGCCGTAGAAGGCTAACCGCGGTACCAGCTCAGAATAAGTTATTTAAGATTACATAACCGAAAGCTCATTTAACACCAACTGGTGTCGTAGACATGAACACATGGTTAGTACCGTTAGTTTTAAATAAGAGGCAAAAATAAAATATTAACCATCAACAATGAGATTTTCAGCCGGTTGGATCTAAAAAGGGCCGACTTTAGCCACCCTAATTATTGTTTATTGTTTTTCAGTAAAGTATTCTGAATCAAAGAAGCAGCTGTAAAAACTTGCACCAGTTCAATATTTTGGTAAAAAAAATATATATTTTTGGCTTCTTTCTGGAAACAGGGTTAAAAAACTGTTTTAGATTGGGACTCCAGCACATCAAAATATTCCACAAAATTGTTCGCCGGAAAATTCTACTATAGTCCCCTGAATACACCAAAACCCAAAACTTAACATAAACATTGGAAATCAGTAAAACGGAATGCACAATTCAGTAATAAAGCCGTAAAGTTCAGTAAACGGTTTCTATAGGCTTAAAAACTCAAATCAAGAGACTGGTTTATATGGGAGCTATATCAGGTTATATACCGATTTTTTACCATACTTGGCGTGGTTTTTGAGAGTCATAACCGAAGTCGCTGGGCAAAATTTCAGTCAAATCGGTAGTAATTGCATCCTCTGGCGACACAAGATGTTAAATCGGGAGATCAAATGAAAATGGGCTTTCTGTTCAAAGTCCGATTTGTGGAATAGTTTTAGGGGGAATAGGCACAATGACATACCACCTCGGAAATGACAACAAACTTAATGAGTATCACTCCCATCCATATAACCTCAAAAATAAGAAATATGCTCGTTCATATCTGCACTTCATTAGGAACGTACTCGTATAAGTTATTTAAACGCAGCAATAAATAAAACAACTCATACGCCACATCGCACTTGTTTCACATAGGGCAGTAAGCTACACATACACCCTTAAATGCATGAATTTGAAATGCTTTAATATGTTACGGCATCATCTGTTGTAATCGCCGTTCATTGTAGTGGTTGTGTTTTTGTGTTTGTGTTGGTGAAACCAACATCCATACCAATTAAAGAAAATCAACAATTTGACAAGGCTTTGTAATGACTGGTTATGGTTTTGTGTTGACATCAATGGCTTTTGTTGCAGCTGTTGAGGGCAGTCGCTCATCGTCTGACATTTATCATAATTAGCCAGTCTAATTATTAACAGGAAGTATGGCCTAAAAAGACAATTAACAAAACAATTCATCATTTATAAACTTTGGGAGGTGGCAGGGCGAATGTTTGCAGGGCGCAACGTTTAACAATATTACATATTTAAAAGGAAATTAGAATAAGTTAAAGATATTTTTACATAAAATTTCCAAAAAAAACAAGAGCTAAAAGGGTAATACAAATATTGTAAATGTCAGAAGAAAATGTTGCCTTTTATAAACAAAAAGGTTTACTTGCGTTATTGGTTCTAAAATAGCTTCAATAAATAACGATCCTTTCTAGATTTTATCTGAAAAGGATCCTGAAGGCTTAGAAACTCACTGCTGAAAACTTTTTTTGTAAAAGGGTAATAAATGCACCTTTTATTGTCCCAAGACTTTAAATCGGGAGATCCGTTTTAAGCCCTAATAAAATTGTTCCTAACTAGACCATACTCGGTCGGGATGTTGAAAAAGCAAATGCAAATTTGATCAAGAGGGAAAACGGGTACAACAATATTTCTATTTGATTTGATTTTAAATTGTTAAAGTGTTTCACATTTTCAGAGAAAACCAGTAAGGAAAGGCAAAAGTCGGGCGGTGCCGACTATATATTGTAATACCCTACACCACCTAGTGCATGCAGTACCTTTTATATTTAGAAATTATCTCGAAATCAAGTCAGACTTTAATTTGGATACCAATTGAAATAGCAATTAAGGACCTTGTAAGATTTTCCTACCATAGGACAAAAGATTTGGATTTCCACATCTTTAAAAGGCCATATCGGATAAAAGATTATATGGGAGTTATATTGATGGTGGTTTTTACTGCCTAAAAAGTCCATATCGGATGAAATATACACATTGGGGCTATATCTAAATTAGGACTGATTTTAATGAAATTTTGCGCACGTATTGGAACGTCCATTTAAACGTCTCATGTAAAATCGGGCGAAAATTGTGGATTCTACAGACTTAAAAGGCCATATCGCATGAAAGATATATATAAGAGCTATATCCAAATCTTAACCGATTTTTATGAAATATTGCACATACATTGAGACTTCACTAAAACGACTCAACGCCAAATTTGGTAAAGATCGGCCCAAAATTGTGGCTTCTACAGCTTTAATAGTTCAAATCGGATGAAAGATATATATGGAAGTTATATCCAAACCTGAAACGATTTTTATGAAAATTTTCAGATATATTAAGTGCAGTAACAAAACAATCCGTGCCAAATTTTGTGCAGATCGGTTGAAAATTGTAGCTACTAAGTCCATTTAAGTGCTAATCGGGCCATACATATATATGGGAGCTATATCTAAATCTGAACCGATGTTTATGAAATTTGGCACACATTTGGAGACGTCAAATAAAACACCCCATGCCAACTTTTGTGAAGATCGGACGAAAATTGTGGCTTCTACAGCCTTAAACGGCTATATCGGATGAAAGATATATATGGGAGATATATCTAAATATGGACCGATTTTCATGAAATTTTCCACACATATTAAGACGTCAAATAAAACACCTCGTGTGGTATATTTTAAAGATCGGACTAAAAATGTGGCTTCTACAGCCATAAAAGTCCATGTCGGATGAAAAATATACATGGGAGCTATATCTAAATCTGAACCGATTTTTATGAAATTTTGCACACATATGTAGACTTCAAACAAAATACCAAATGCCAAATTTTGTAAAGATCGGACGAAAATTGTGGCTTCTACGGCCTTAAAAAGCCATATCGGATGAAAGATATATATGGGAGCTATATCTAAATCTGAACCGATTTTTTTTTTTCAAATTCAATAGCGTTTGTTCTTGGGCCAAAAAAGTGACATGTGCAAAATTTCGTGACAATCGGACAACAAATACGCCCTGCACTTTGATTACAAGAATACATGGACTCACAGACGGACGGACGGACAGACGGACTGAAAGACGGACATGGCTAAATCGAATCAGAAAGTGATTCTGAGTCGATCGGTATACTTATCAATGGGTCCAGCTCTTCTCCTTCTTAGCGTTGCAAACAAATGCACAAATCTATAATACCCTGTACCACAGTGGTGGTGCAGGGTATAATGAGATATAAAACAAAGTTCAAATAAAAATTAATTTCCCTAGAAAAACTCACAAATTAATTGTCCCCATAACAATAGCAAAAAGGGTTCCATTTTATTGTATTGCCTTACAGTTCTTGCGAACAATTAATTTTTCCACAATTAAATTTAATTGCACAAATATTCGCCATTTATGTATGAGGGTAGGGGCTTAAACAAATCAAACTGAAATATGTTGAGTGATTTTTTTTTCCTCGCTCCGACTTTTTCCATTTCCATTTCGGTTTTTGCTTTTTTCGGCTGTAGCAGAGTGATTAATTTGATTCCATTTTGCAAAATGGAATAAAACCAAAGAACCCCCAAAAAACTTCCGCAGACCTTAATTTAATTTTTTTGAAACAATTTTATTGTTTACTTATGCCCTGCCTGCCTGCTTGCCTGCCTGTTCGGTACCAAAAACTACTTCGCAGGCTGGGCATTTCTCGACCATGCGTTTGGTTTTGGCCTGTGGCCGACCCTCATATAATCAAGTTTAATTGTTGGAAATTCGTCTTGTACCCTGATGATGACCGGTCTTATTTGTTCGAGTGAAATTTACGACAATGGCCCGGTTTATTCGTGTAATCATCGCTGTGCTTTCGTTTTCCAAATGTAATTAAAATAAAACAATGCCCATGTCATTGCCTTGTATTTTCATTTGGTGGGGGGAAGGGGGAAAAGAGAAATGCACAGCATAAAGAAAGTCGTTTTATTTATTAAAACGTTCCATGAAACTTCTTTACTCATTCATTATTTGCCTTTGACATTTTTCCCCCCTTAATGTGCTGGCCTCAAGGAAAATGTGGGAAATTTATTTTAAAATGCATACAAATTAAAGTCAAAATATGCGTTGTTGTTGCTGCATATGCAGGGAGGATATCAAAAGCAGTTGTGCGTACAATGCTGCGTATACGTATTAAAACTGCATGCTGCACACATAAAGTATACGCCACGAAAGCCCAAAAAGCTTTTGCCGTCAAAGGCGGAGTAGAGACTGCGTGAAGTATATAAATACAAAGGCGATAACAATAAATTGCCTTTAGCGGTCTGCAAGGCTTACCATAAAGTCAGCAGGGGAAATTTGTTCTACCGTTGTATCTTGATTTTCTCCTTAATTGTATTGAATATAACAGCAGTCGTTATTTAAATGCAAATAAGAAACTTCAATAACATAAGTCCAAGGTAAAGCAAGAAAAAATGCTTTAAGTTCGTGGGTTAAAATGTATATACTCTCCCCCAAGGATGGCATTTTTTAAGTTCTTTGACATTTGTATGGACAGAAACTTTAACGATTGTAGTTGTCGGAAGAACGATTCATGTAAGAGCTATATCGGGTAATAGAGCGATTCCGGCCAATGTAGGATGAACCTATGTACGGAAGCTATTGCTAAATCTAAACCTATTTTAAGCAAATTTAGTACTCTTACAGCAAGAGTCATATAAAGTAAAAATGTGCTAAGTTCAACCGAACCGAATCTTATATACCCTCCACCATGGATTGAATTTGTCAAGTTTTTTGCCCGATATTTCTTTTTAGAAAAAAGAAAAACAGCTGTAAAGAAAGGCAAAAATGGGACGGTGTCGACTGTATAATACCCAAAACCTACTCGTAAGTACAAAGTGAGAGCTATATCTATTTCTGAACAAATTTTGATGGACCTCGGCGGATATTTTCAGATGGGTAATTAAACAATCCATATCAAATTTCGAGCATTATGGTTGGCAAATGACAACATTATTGCAAATTAACCAAACCCTGACGAACATATATCTAAATCTGAATCGATTTCGACTAACCTTCTCAGATATTGAGTCAGTCGTCGACAAAATCGTTGTGCAGAATTTTGCCAAGATTGGTCGATAAATGCGTTTGCGGTGGCTCTGGAAGTGAAAATCTAGCGAAATACATGTATGGCAACTATATCTAAATCTGAACCGATCTCTATGAAATGATTAACAATACTAAGAATCATAAGAAAATCCTTCCTGACAAATTTGGGGGGAATCGGTTAACAAATGAGCATTTTATTGAAATGTTTCTCAAAATCGGAAGAACATATATATGGGAGCTATATCTAAGTCTGAACTGATTTTGAGCAAACTCCTTAGATATTGTGGTAGTCCTTAAGGAAAGCGTTGTGCAAAATTTTTTGAAGACTTGTTAATAAATACGCTTGCAGTGGCTCTAGGTATATCTAGATCTGTTTGATTTCTACGAAAAAATCATCAGTAATGTTGAGAGTCAAAAGAAAATCCTTGTTATCCAATTTCTATAGAATCGGTTCACAAATGATCACATTATTGCATTATTAGTCCAAATTGGACGAATATATATGTGGGAGCTATATTCAAATCTGAGCCGATTTTTTCCAATTTCAATAGGCTTTGCCTCTACGCCAAAAAAAATGTGTGCGCCAAATTTCAAGTCGACCGAAAATTGCGACCTGGACACAATTAACATGGACAGACAGACAGACGGACAGACAGACAGACAGACAGACAGACAGACAGACTGACAGTCAAAAAGACAGATAGACAGACGTAGGTACATGACTAGATCGACTCAGAATTTCGCGAAGATCAAGAATATATATACCTTATGGGGTCTTAGATCAATATATCTAGGTGTTCAAACGGAATGACTAGATTAGTATTCTCCCATCCGAATGTATTGGGTATAAAAACGATAAATCTATCAAATATAATCAAATATAAATATAATCCGATCTCCACCATATTCAGGAAGGCTAAGTGAGGGCCCAACACAACTAATTGTACCAAATTCATCTGTTAAACCAGTAAGGAAGGGCAAGATTCGGGAGGAGCCGACTATATAATACCCTACACCACCATATCGGATGAAAAATATATATGGGAGCTATATCTAAATCTGAACCGATTTTTATGGAACTTTGCACACATATGAGGACGTTGAATAAAACGATCCATGCCAAGTTTTGTAAGGATGGGACCAACATTGTGGCTACTACAGCTTTAAAATGGCATATCGGATGAAAGATATATATGGGAGCTATATCTAAATATGGAACGATTCAAAATCAATAGTGTTCGTCCTTGGACCAAAAAAGAGACTTATGCAAAATTTTGTGAAAATCGGACAACAAATGCGACCTGTACCTTGATTACAGATAGACAGACGGGCATAGCTAAATGGAATCAGGAAGTGATTCTAAGCCGAACCGTATACTTATCGATGGGTCTAGCTCTTCTCCTTCTTAGCGTTGCAAACAAATTAAGCAAGGATGTCGAGCGGCCTACTATGAATTACTGTAGCAAATTTCAGCGAAATTGCACAATCAAATGAGCCTATTATGGGCCCAAGACACAAAATCGAGGGATTGGTTTTATGGCACCTATATACAAATCTGGACCAATCTAGGCCATATTGAACAATGTTGTCGAAAGGACTAACACAACTCACTATCCCAAATTTCAGCCAAAATCGGATAATAAATGTGGCTTTTATGGACTTAAGAGCCAAAATCGGCAGATCGGTATATATGAGGGCTTTGTCAACATAAAGTACGATATGGCCCATCTTCGCACTTAACCTGCTTATGGACAAAAAAAGAAACTGTGCAAATTTTCAGTTCAATATCTCTATTTTAAATGGCTGTAGCGTGATTTCCACAAACAGACGGACAGACATGGCTAGATCGTCTAAGAGTTTTACAACGATCAAGAATATACATTTTTTATAGGGTAGGAAATGGATATTTTTATGTGTTGCAAACTGAATGACAAAATGAATATCCTTCGGTGGTGGGTATAAAAATAGGGAATTACTGCAATTTTCAGGGCATTTCGAATTATGGCATAAAAGACATTAAGTTCGACTGATCCGATCTTTGGATACCCACCACCTCGGGTATGTATGTAAATCCCCTTTCGTCACAATCCGATGAAAATTGGATAACTTATGCGCCCCAATTCGGCACGGGCATTGAGTGGTCTTATAAATATAAGTCACTGTTGAATTTCGTATTTCAAATTTCAACAAATGCGGGTAATAAATAAAGCTTTTAAGAGCTGGAAACCCTTAAAAGGCATATCGGTCTATATGACAGCTATATCTACATACAGTCCGAACCAAACCATATTCGGGGTGGACATCGGAAGACCTAAAACTACTCAATGTTTCAAATTTCAGCAAAATCGGGTAATAAATAGGGCTTCTATGGGCTTCAGACCCTTTATAGGGAGATCGGTCTATATGGCAGCTATATCTAAATATAGTCCGATCTGAACCATGTTTGGGTCAGATGTTGGGAGGCCTAAAACTACTCACTGTTTTACTTTTCAGCAAAATCGGATGAGAAATGAAGTTTTTACGGGCATTAGACCTTTTATCGGAATATCGGTCTATATAGCAGCTATATGCAAATATGGTCCGATTTGGCCGTTCAAGAACTTGATCAGCGTGCATCAAAAAGACGTATCTGTGCCAAATTCAATATCTCAATTTTTGAAGCCTGTAGAGTGATTACAACAGACGGACGGACAGACACACGGACATCATTAAGTCGTCTTAGAATTTTACGACGATCCAAAATATATCTACTTTGTAGGGTCGGAAATTGAGATTTCGATGCGCTGCAAACGGAATGACTAAATGAATATACCCCCTATCCTACGGTGGTGGGTATAAACACATTGACATTTTAACTAATCTCGAACATTCGGTGAAATTTTTGCCAAACACGCATTTTTATACCCACCATCGAAGGACGGGGGTATATTAATTTTGTTATTCCATTTGCAACACATCGAAATATTCATTTCCGACCCTATAACGTATAGATATTCTTGATCAGCGTTAAAATCTAAGACGACCTAGTCATGTCCGTCCGTCTGTCTGTTGAAATCACGCTACTGTCTTTAAAATTTGAGATATTGAGTTGAAAATATGCACAAATTTTTATACCCTCCACCATAGGATGGGGGTATACTGATTTCGTCATTCTGTTTGTAACTACTCGAAATATTCGTCTGAGACCCCATAAAGTATATATATTCTTGATCGTCGCGACATTTTATGTTGATCTAGCCATGTCCGTCCGTCTGTCTGTCCGTCCGTCCGTCCGTCTGTCTGTCCGTCCGTCCGTCTGTCTGTCGAAAGCACCCTAACTTCCGAAGGAGTAAATCTAGCCGCTTGAAATTTTGCACGCAAGTACTTCTTATTAGTGTAGGTCGGATTGTAAATGGGCTTTATCGGTCCATGTTTTGATATAGCTGCCATATAAACCGATCTTGGGTCTTGACTTCTTAAGCCTCTACAGTGCGCAATTCTTTTCCGATTGGAATGAAATTTTGTATGACGTGTTTTGTTATGACATTCAACAACTATGTTGAGTATGGTTCAAATCGGTTCATAACCTGATATAGCTGCCATATAAACCGATCTTGGGTTTTGATTTCTTGAGCCTCTAGTGTGCCATTCTTATCCAATTGGAATGAAATTATGCACGACGTGTTTTGTTATGATATCCAAAAAATGTGTTGAATATGGTTCAAATCGGTCCATCTTTTGATTTAGCTGCCATATAAATCGATCTTGGGTCTTGATTTCTTGAGCCTCTAGAGTGCGCAATTCTTATCCGATTGAAATGAAATTTTGCACGACATGTTTTGTTATGATATTCAACAACTGTGCCAAGTACGGTTCAAATCGGTCCATAACCTGATATAGCTGTCATATAAACCGATCTTAGGTCTTGACTTCTTGAGCTTCTAGAGGGCGCAATTCTTATCCGATTTTTATGAATTTTTGCACGAAGTATTTTATTATGATATCCAATAACGGTGCCAAGTATAGTTTAAATCGGTTTATAACCTGATATAGCTGCCATATAAACTGATCTGGGATCTTGACTTCTTGAGCCTCTAGAAGTCACAATTCTTATCCGATTTGCCTGAAATTTTGTGCGACGGATCCCCTCATGACCATCAACATACGTGTTTATTATGGTCTGAATCGGTCTATATCCCGATACAGCTCCCATAAAAATCGATCTCTCTATTTCTTTTCTTGAGCCCCCAAAGGGCGCAATTCTTATTCGAATTGGCTGACGTTTTACACAGGTCTCCAACATATAATTTAATTGTGGTCCAAGCCGGACCATATCTTGATATCGCTCTAATAGCAGAGGAAATCTTTTCTTATATCCTTTTTTGCCTAAGAGGAGATGCGGGAAAAGAACTCGACAAATGGGATCCATGGTGGAGGGTATATAAGATTCGGCCCGGCCGAACTTTGCACGCTTTTATTTGTTTTGTCTATAAGCAGGTTAAGTTCAAAGATGGTCTATATCGGAATATATCTTCTTATAGCCCCCATATAGACCGATCCACCGATTTAGTGACTTAGGCCCATAAAAGCCACATTTTATATCCGATTTTGTTGAAATTTGGGACAGTGAGTTGTGCTAGGATCTTCAACATCCTTCTTAAATTTGGTCTATATCGGTTTAGATTTGGGTATAGCTGCCATATAGACCGATCCACCGATTTAGGACCTTAGGCCCATAAAAGCCACATTTATTATCCGATTTTGCTAAATTTGGGACAGTGAGTTGTGTTATTTCCTTCAACATTCTTCGTCAAGTTGGCCCGGATCGGTGCATATTTGGATATAGCTTCCATATAGACCGATCCGCCGATTGAAGGTCTTAGGCCCATAAAAAGCGCATTTTTTGTCCGATGTCGCAGAAATTTGGGACAGTGAGTTGTATACGGCCCCTCGATATCCTTCTTCAATTTGACCCAGATCGGTGCAGATTTGGATATAGATGCCATATAGACCATTCTCTCAATTTAATATTTTGGGCCCATAAAAGGCGCATTTATTGTCCGATGTTGCCGAAATTTGGGACAGAGAGTTAAGCTAAGCCCCTCCACATATTTCTGCAGTTTGGTCTAGATCGAACAATATTTCCATATAGCTGCCATATAGACCGATATCTCGATTTAAAGTCTTGGCCCCAAAAAAGGCGCCTTTATAGTCCGATTTAACTGAAATTTGATACATTGACTTATGTTAGGCTTTTCGACATCCATGTTGTATATGGTTCAGATCGATTTATATATAGATATAGCCACTAAAAAGACCAAAATTTTTCTATACACAATTGAACAATGACTTGTACTTATTAGTATTTGGTCCAAATCGGATCGTATTTCTATATAACTGCTATGGGACATAAGGTATGCAATTTTCACGGTATTTTGATCAAAGGTGGTTTACATATATACCCGAGGTGATGGGTATCCCAAGTTCGGCCCGGCCGAACTTAAGCCTTTTTACTTGTTTTTATCTGCACCCGGTATGGCTTTTGGCAATATCTTGCAATTTTTTCTCTTTGGTCAACTCGCACAACGTTTTTGGACAATATCATAGTATACATACATATGTAGTATAGTTTTGTTCTATGAAATGTTTACGACTACTTACACGATTCCAAAGAACCCAAAAGCTGGATTGCAATTTTAAGTTGTAACCACCCTAAACTATTTATTTTGGTTGGGCCTAAATAAGCTTTATAAAATATATTAACGACTAACCAAGTAGCCTAATCATTGAAATGAATTTCAAGTAATTCCATACAAATAAAATTCCCACAAATATTTACAGCATTTAGGGGTTTTAATCAAAACCACATGAACAATTTTCCACATTTTATTCTTGGAATTTCTGCATTTGCAAATAATGGCAAATTAATTTAAATGAAAAGCGAAAGCTGTAAACAATTTGGTGGCTAGCTGGGGCTATTAAAACATTATTTCGAAAAACAAAAACCACAAAATAAGGCATATTTAATATGAATTTGATCAATGACCATTGATGAGTATTCCAAATTTATTGGCATTTTTCAATTGAGAAAACGTATGAAAATGGCTATAAATAAAGCACTTAGTGCTCTCAAATTAATTGTGCAATTTTATGACTTCATCTACAATTGAAACTAATCTCATGTGTTCTGTTGAAATCAACATTCCTCTCTCTCTCCCTCTCTCTTACTCATTGTCTAGAAAATTTTATTTACTTTATCGTCTCAAGGACTAAGAACATTAGATAAATTTATTTGGCCTAAACTTTTTGGTCAAGTTTTTCATTGTCCTTGTTGTGTTCTACACAAGGGGACATTAAAGTGAAACGAATCGGAACACAATGACCTAAAACGATTGAATTGTTACTTAATTCTAAACAACAAAACAATAAAAGTTCATTTTATGTCTTTAGCCTAGCCACACAGACAGAGAATGGGAGAGTGAGTGTGAGTGTGGCATAGAGACTAATTACCCCGAATAGCTACTTTTCCATGTCACGCATTAAGACTCTCCCACATACTGAATGACACACACACACAGACACGATACGACACTTAAATAGAGTCTCATAATTTCTTTTCAATAAGTGTATGTGAAGTGACACGAAGGCACGTACGGCCAACACCACCTCACCGGGCAGATAATGATAAATCTTCTTGACAAGCACCATTGCCAGGCGCCTGCCACACAGATAACTGAATTGACAATACAATCAAATAAATAACAATGAAAAAGTTTTTGTGTTCTTTTGGCAGACAATCGAAGGAAATCCGTAGTCACTTGCCTTGCAATAGACAGGTGAACTGACTGGTCAAGTGTTGATTTGGATTTTGGGGCGGCATCCAGAGACATACGATGTGGGCAAAGAATAAGCACATGTAATTTTATTGATTCTACTCGACTTTTTTTTGCTGTTGTTTGGTTTTATCAAGATTTAGTGCTAATCCTGAAATTCTATGAAAAGGAAATGAAGTCCATTTGCCTTGATGATGGTTAATGAAAATCAATGTCATGTCGTCTGTTCAAGATAATAGACTTAAAATGTTATCCCCAACAGGAGTATGCTAAAGAGGCAGATGGTAAAACGAAAATAGGAATTAATCACATTTTTATGTGTGGACATCAAATGTGAGTGCGTTCACTTAGGTGTTTTAAAAAAGGACATGCACACAACAAGTAAGGATGGGCTAAAGTCGGATGAAGCCGACCTTTTAATACCCTACACCACGTTGGGTATGCAGGTTAGGTCGTCGAAACTAAAATTTAATTAAATTTGAAATGTAGGATTTCGACCAAAATTCGCAATTGTAGTGCAAAATATTGAGAAGATCGGTGGATAAATGCATTAGCAAAGACCCTAAAAGTGAAAATCGGAAAAAACACTTATGTGGGAGCTATATCTAAATTTTAACAGATTTTATGAAATTTACCAAAGATGAGAAATGACATAAGAAAAACAAACAAATTTTTTGAGGATCGGTTGACAAATGACTAGCTTTCAACCATACATAGTTGAAATAATAGAAAAAGACATTCACATCAAGTAAAAGCGTGCTAAGTTTGGCCGGGCTGAATCTTATATACCCTCCACCATGCATCGCATTTGTCGAGCTCTTGCTACGGTTTCTATTTTTAGGCAAACAAAGGATAAAAGAAAATAATCGCTATGTTATTGGAACAAACTCAAATTATGGTTCATTTCTGACCATAATTGAACTGCATATAGGAGACCATAGTAGCAGTCATTGTGTAAAAATTTCAACCAAATCTAGTAAAAATTGCGCACTTTAGGGGCCGAAGAAGTAAAATAGGGAGATCGGTTTATAGGGGAGCTCTATCAGGCTATAGACCGATTCGGGCCATATTTGACACGTATGCTTAAGGTCATGGGAGAAGCCGTTGTACAAAATTTCATCAAAATTTAATCGGATAATAATTACGATCTCTGGAGGCTCAAGAAGTCAAGACCCCAGGTCGGTTTATATGGCAGCTATATCAGGTTATGGACCGATTTCAACTATTCTTAGCACAGTTGTTGAAAGTTACAACAAAACACATCGTGCAAAATTTCAGCCAAATCGGATAATAATTGCGCCCTCTAGTGGCTCAAGAAGTCAAGACCCCATATCGGTTTATATGGCAGCTATATCAGGTTATGGACCGATTTCAACTATTCTTGGCACAGTTGTTGAAAGTTACAAAAAAACACATCGTGCAAAATTTCAGCCAAATCGGATATTAATTACGCCCTCTAGTGGCCCAAGAAGTCAAGACCTCAGATAGGTTTATATGACAGCTATATCAGGTTATGGACCGATTTGAACTATTCTGAGCACAACTAAACACCTCATGCAAAATTTCAGCTAAATCGGATAATAATTGCACCCTCTAGTGGCTCAAGAAGTCAAGGCCCCAGATCGGTTTATATGGCATTTATATCAGGTTATGGACCGATTTCAACTATTCTTAGCACAGTTGTTGAAAGTTACAACAAAACGCTTCATGCAAAATTTCAGCTAAATTGGATTATAGTTGCGCCCTCTAGTGGCTCAAAAAGTCAAAACTCCAGATCGGTTTATATGGTAGCTATATAAGGTTATGGACCGATTTGAACCATACTAAGCACAATTATTAGAAGTCATAATAAAACACCTAATGCAAAATTTCAGCTAAATCTGATAAGAATTGTGCCCTCTAGCGGCTCAAGAAGTCTAGATCCCAGATCGGTTTATATGGCAGCTATATCATGTTATGGACTGATTTGAACCATTCCTTATACAGTTGTTGGAAGTCATAACAAAACACCTCATGCAAAATTTCAGCCAAATCGGATAATAATTACTTCGAAAGTAAGGGCGCTTTCGACAGACAGATGGACGGACGGATGGACGGAGGAACGGGGGTCGGTCGAGGGGGGACGGCTGTATGGGGGGACGGCCGTACGGGGGGAATGACGAACGGGGGGACGGGAGGACGGGGGGACGGACCGACGAGGGGACGGACGGACGAAGGGACGGACGAAGGGACGGACGAAGGGACGGACGAAGGGACGGACGAAGGAACGGACGAAGGGACGGACGAAGGGACGGACGAAGGGACGGACGAAGGGACGGACGAAGGGACGGACGAAGGGACGGACGAAGGGACGGACGAAGGGACGGACGAAGGGACGGACGAAGGGACGGACGAAGGGACGGACGAAGGGACGGACGATGGGACGGACGAAGGGACGGACGAAGGGACGGACGAAGGGACGGACGAACGAGGGGACGGACGGACGAAGGGACGGACGAAGGGACGGACGAAGGGACGGACGAAGGGACGGACGAGGGGACGGACGGACGAGGGGACGGACGGACGAGGGGACGGACGGACGAGGGGACGGACGGACGAAGGGACGGACGAAGGGATGGACGAAGGGACGGACGAGGGGACGGACGGACGAGGGGACGGACGGACGAGGGGACGGACGGACGAGGGGACGGACGGACGAGGGGACGGACGGACGAGGGGACGGACGGACGAGGGGACGGACGGACGAGGGGACGGACGGACGAGGGGACGGACGGACGAGGGGACGGACGGACGAGGGGACGGACGGACGAGGGGACGGACGGACGAGGGGACGGACGGACGAGGGGACGGACGGACGAGGGGACGGACGGACGAGGGGACGGACGGACGAGGGGACGGACGGACGAGGGGACGGACGGACGAGGGGACGGACGGATGAGGAGACGGACGGACGAGGAGACGGACGGACGAGGGGACGGACGGACGAGGGGACGGACGGACGAGGGGACGGACGGACGAGGGGACGGACGGACGAGGGGACGGACGGACGAGGGGACGGGCGGAGAGGGGACAGACGGGCGGGGGGACGGACGGACATTGCTAGTTCGAAAGTTAGGGTGCTTTCGACAGACAGACGGACGGACGGACGGGGGGATAGTCGGAAGAGGGGACGGACGGACGGGGGGACGGATGGACGGGGGGACGGATGGACGGATGGACGGGGGGACGGGCGGACATTGCTTGTTCGACTTAAAATGTCATTACGATCAAGAATATATATACTTTATGGGGTATTCAACGAATATTTCGAGGAGTTACAAACAGAATGACGAAATTAGTATACCCCCATCCTGTGTGGCGGACTGAAAGTGCGAAATCGGTTAATATATATATATATAGGGGCTATATTTGAATATGAACCGTTTTGTATGAAATTCAACAGCAATGTCGGAAGTCGTATGGCAGTCCTTTGTACGAAATTTCATGTAAATCAGTTAACAAATGACCATGTTAATGCAATATTAGTCCAAATCGGATGAACATATATATGAGAGCTATATTTAAATCTGAACCGATTTCGACAAAGATTCGCACGTTTTGTGGTAGTCGTAGAGGAGAGCGTAGTGTGAAGGTATGAGAAGATCGGTTGATAAATGTGATTGCAAAGACTCTAGAAGTGAAACTTGGGCGATAGATATGTATGGGAGCTATACGTGTATCTGAACCGATTTCTATCAAATTCAACAGTAATGTTGAGACCCATAAGAGACTCCATTGTGTCAAATTTTATGAGGATCGGTTCACAAATTAAGATACAATTGCAGTATAAGTCCAAATCGGATGAACATATATAGGGGAGCTATATCCAAATTTGAAACGATTTTTTCCAGTTCCAATAAGCTTTGTCTAGAGGCCAAAAAACATACGCCTGTTCCAAATTTGAAGATGATCGGATTAAAATTGCGAACTGTAATTTGTACACAAATTAACATGGACCGACAGACAGACGTGTAGACAGACGGACTTAGTTAAAACGAATCAGAAAATGATTTTGAGTCGATCAGTATACTTACCAATGGGTCTACTTCTCTTCCTTCTTGGTGTTACAAACCAATTCACTAAGTTATAATACCCTGTACCACAGTAGTGGTGTTGGGCACAAGAATGCTAAATTAGCTTTTAGTGTGTTTGTGAAATGTTCCTGTGTGGTTGTAATATTTGTTATTGTATGAATGACACCTTGAATACGTATATATTTGCAAAAACGTATATCGAAATTAAAACCGATTTTCTTGCAATTTTTGCTAAACTTATAAACCAAGGTATCAATTTATTTTGATAAACAGAAGACTGTGAAAAAAACAAAGGAAATTAACAAAAACAAAAAAAAAAAAACTGACGAACAAAAGAAAAAGAAATAAAAGGCAAGACCAAAAACCTAAACGAAACAAGTACAATTTACGGTAGAACGGCAAAGTGCATACAAGGTCAAATGGAAGGCCAGAAGGAACACCCATTGTTTGAGTTACGGAATGAATGAGTAAAACATCATACGAACTAATGGACGGACGGATTTGTAGGTAAAACAGGAACAAAAGGATATGGAATTTAAATGAATGAAGGAGTAAAAATTGTGAACGGATGAAAAAACGAACGGCAGTTAAGCTTTGTGACAACCGAATGCAAACGAATATCGAACGAATGAACTAACAGAAAAAATACTAACTTAAATTTTACCAATCAAGCATGGAATGGACCAACAATAGTATTTATACCCTGCACCACCACTGTGATACAGGGTATAATAGATTTGTGCATTTGTCTGCAACGCTAAGAAGGAGAAGAGCTAGACCCATTGATAAGTATACCGATCGACTTAGAATCACTTTCTGATTCGATTTAGCCATGCCTGTCTGTCCGTCTGTGAGTCCATGTATTCTTGTAATCAAAGTGCAGGTCGTATTTGTTGTCCGATTGTGACGAAATTTTTCACATGTCACTTTTTTGCCATAAGGACAAATGCTATTGATTTTGAAAAAAATCGGTTCAGATTTAGATATAGCTCCATATATATCTTTCATCCGATATGGCCTTTGATGGCTGTAGAAGCCACATTTTTAGCCCGATCTTTACAAAATGTGGCGTCGGGTGTTTTATTTGACGTCTCCATATGTGTGCACAATTTCACAAAAATCGGTTCAGATTTAGATATAGCTCCCATATATATATATATATATATATATCGCCCGATTTGGACTTAAATGGCCGTAGTAGCTACAATTTTCAACTGATCTGCAAAAAATTTTGCACCGAGTGTTTTGTTACTGATCTTAATATATCTGAAAAATTTCATAAAAATCGGTTCAAAGTTAGATATAGCTCCCATATATATCTTTCATCCGATTAGGCTTTGTAAGGCTGTAGAAGCCACAATTTTGGTCCGATCTTTACAAAATTTTGCATGAGGTGCTTTATATGACGTCTTCATATGTGTGCCAAATTTCATAAAAATCAGTTTAGATTTAGAAGTAGCTCCCATATATATCGTTCATCCGATATGGCCTTTAAAGGCTGTAGAATACACAATTTCGCCCGATTTTACATGAAACGTTTAAATTGCCGTTCCAATACGTGCGCAAAATTTCATTAAAATCGGTCCTAACTTAGATATAGCTCCAATGTGTATATTTCATCCGATATGGACTTTTATGGCAGTAAAAAACACAAATTTGGGCACTTCTTAATGACATTTACTGGGACGTCAATCTCAATTTGACGTCCCAGTATGTGTCATTAAAATTGGCACAGGTTTCGATATAACTCACATATAATCTTTTATCCGATATGGCCTTTTAAAGATATGGAAATCCAAATCTTTTGTCCTATGGTAGGAAAATCTTACAAGTTTCTAAATTGCTATTTCAATTGGTATTCAAACTAAGGTCTGATTAGATTTCGAGATAAGTTCTACATATAAAAAGTACTACATGCACTAGGTGGTGTAGGGTATTATACAGTTGGCACCGCCCGACTTTTGCCTTTCCTTACTGGTTTTAAAAAAGTTATTAATTGCTTTGATAATTTTTATACCCACAACCGTAGAATAGGGGGTTTATTCATTTAGTCATTCCGTTTGCAACACATCGAAATATCAATTTCCAACCCTACAGAGTATATATATTTCTGATCGTCGTAAAATTCTAAGTCGATTTAACGATGTTCGTGTGTCTGTCCGTCTATCCGTCTGTTGTAATCACTCTATAGACTTTAAAAATTGAGATATTGAGCTGAAATTCAGCACAGATACGTATTTTTGATGCACCCCGGTTAACTTCTTTAACGGGCCAGATCGGACCATATTTGGATATAGCTGCTATATAGACCGATTTTCCGATAAAGGGTCTAATGCTTTACTCCCAAAAACTTTTCATTTGATCCCCATATTGCTATGATCTTAAATTTGCCCCTTCGGGGGATGTTTTTGGGGAAAGGCGGCCCCCAAACACTTGGTCCCATATTTGGATATCAGATTCTAATTCTACACTCAAATACCTTTAATTTAAGCCCCATATTCCCATGGTCAGTAAATAAGTCCTGTTTGGGGGGTGTCTTGGGGAAGGGGTGGACCCCCAGAAACGTTGCCCCACATTTAGATATTAGATTCGTATTCTACTCAAAAATACCTTTCATTAGAGTCCCATATTGTCATGGTAGGTAAATATGTCCGATTGGGGGCTGGGGTGGTCCCCCTAGCACTTGGTCCGACAATTGGATATCAGATACGTTTTCTTATCCTAAATACCTTTGGTTTGAGTCCCATATTGTAGTGATTGTTCTAAATAAATGTTTGGTAGGTTTTAGGGTGGGGCGGCCCCCTTAGGTACCCCATCAGAAATTTTCCGAGATCTGGCGTTTCTGAAAGTTAGGGTAAAGGGGAGGATCCGTATCCGTCCGTCCGTCTGTCTGTCAAAGCACGTTAATTTTCGAAGGAGTAAAGCTACCTGCTTTAAATTTTGCACAAGTAATTTTTATTAGTGTAGGTCGGTTGGTATTGTAAATGGGCCAAATCGGACCATGTTTTGATATAGCTGCCATATAAACCGATCTTGTTTCTTGAGTTCTTGAGCCTCTAGAGGGCGCAATCGTCCGATTTGAATGAAATTTTGCACGTAGCGTTTTGGTATCACTTTTAACAACTGCGCTGAGTATGGTTTAAGTCGGTCCATGTTTTGATATTGCTGCCAAATAAACCGATCTTGGGTCTTGACTTCTTGAGCCAATAGAGCGCGCATTTCTAATCCGATTTGGCTAAGATTTTGCATGAGGTGTTTTGTTATGACTTCCAACAACTGTGCTTAGTATGGCGCAAATCGGTTTATAACCTGATATAGCTGCCATATAAACCGATCTGGTATCTTGACTTCTACAGCCTCTAGAGGGCGCAATTCTTCTCCGATTTGACTGGTATTTTGCACTTAGTGTTTTGTAATGACTTCCAACAACTATGCTTAGTATGGCGCAAATCGGTTTATAACCTAATATAGCTGCCGTATAAACCGATCTGACTTCTTTAGCGTCTAGAGGGCGTAATTCTTATCCAACTGTGCCAAGTATGGTTCAAATCGGTTCATAACCTGATATAGCTGTCATATAAACAGATCTGGGGACTTGACTTCTTGAGCTTCTAGAGAACGCAATTCCCATCCAACTTGGCTGAAATTTTGCAAGACGTATTTTATTCTTACTCTCTACAACTGTGTCAAATAAGGTTCAAATCGCTTCCTAACCTGATATAGCTGCCATATAAACCGATCGGGGATCTTGACTTCTTGAGCCTTTAGAGGTCACAATCATTTTTTTGATTTGGCTGAACGACGGATCCTCTCATGAACATCAACATACGTGTTTATTATGGTCTGAATCGGTCTATAGCCCGATACAGCTCCCATATAAATCGAGGTCGCAATTCTTATTCGAATTGGCTGACATTTTACACAGGTCTCAAACATATAATTTAATTGTGGTCCAAACCGGACCATATCTTGATATCGCTCTAATAACAGAGCAAATCTTTTCTTTATATTTTTTTTTGTTTTTTTTGCCTAAGAAGAGATGCCGGGAAAAGAACTCGACAAATGCGATCCATGGTTGAGGGAATATAAAATTCGGCCCGGCCGAACTTAGCACTCTCTTGCTTGTTTTATACTAATTCTTATCCAATTTGGCTGAAATGTGGCATGAGATGTTTCGGTATGACTTCCAACAACTGTGCTAAGTATGGTGAAAATCGGTGTATAACCTGATATAGCTGTCATATAATGCCTCTACAGGGCGCATTTCCTATCCGATTCGGCTGAAATTTAGCATGAGCTCTTTTGTTATGATTTGTTTTAACTAAGATGAGTATGGTGAAAATGGATTGATAACATTATATAACTCCCATATAAACCGATCTCTCATTTTGAATTCTTAATCCGCTATAGGGCGCAATTAATTTCCGATTTGGCTGCAATTTTTGCATGTGGTTTGTGTTGACTTCCAACTACTGTGCCAAGTATGGTTTAAATCAACTCATAACCTGATATAGCTTCCATCTCCCCATCTCCTGATTATACTTTTTGAGCCTCTAATGGGTGCAATTCATATACGATTTGGCTGAAATTTTGCACAATGACTTCTACTTTGGTCTCCAACAGTCTAACCAAATATAGCTCCAATATGTTCAAAACTTGTTAAAGTTACAATAGCATTGCAACTTATATACATTATCTTTTGTTTGCCTATAAAGAGATATCGGACAAAGAACTTGGCAAATGCGATCTATGGTGGAGGATCTATAAGATTCGTTTCGGCCGATCTTGGCACGATTTTACTTCCTATTATTAATACAAATTTCAAAGACATAACAAGAACATTTATCATCAGATATTTCCCAAAATGTGGCTAAATGTTTGCCATAAAGAAAAACAAAATATTTGCTACTATGAAAACCATGATTACAGAATTTGTGTTATATTGTTTTGCCCAAAAAGTAATTGCGGATTTTTCATATAGTCGGCGTTGACAAATTTTTTCACAGCTTGTGACTCTGTAATTGCATCCTTTCTTCTGTCAGTTATCAGCTTTTACTTTTAGCTTGCTTTAGAAAAAAAGTGTAAAAAAAGTATATTTGATTAAAGTGCATTCTAAGTTTTATTAAAAATGCATTTACTTTCTTTTAAAAAATCCGCAATTACTTTTTGGGCAACCCTACATTGCCCTATTTTCAAGCCACAGTAAATGCAAATGCAAATTTTGCCCATGAACACTCCGCTAAGGAACAGGGGCAAACTTCTCACATATCAATGAGTGCAGTCCGATTCAAGTTTGAAGCTCAATGATAAGGGGCCTCCTTTTTATAGCCGAGTCCGAACGGGGTGCCGCAGTGTGCATAGTACCTCACAAATGTTGCCAGCATTAGGAGGGGAAAACCACCGCTGAAAATTTTTCCTGATGGTCTAGCCAGGATTCGAAGCCAGGCGTTCAGCGGACATGCTAACCTCTGCGCTACGGTGGCCTCCGCCACAGTGGGCACATTTATAAGCCTGTGTTTTCCAAATTCATTTATAACTACTTCGCCGTTCTGTTTAATATATAGTAAAAAAATAAAAGCTTTGTGTTTCTCGACAATAGGGGGTCTCTTTTTTGTTTGGTGTATCATTTATCAAATAAAAAGCAAAGTTCTTCTTAAAACCAATGGTTGTCCAACATTGTCTTGTTTGTGCTTTTAAGCTCGCTATATTTGAAATGGATGTTTTTGTATTTTTCATGAAATA
The DNA here is from genome assembly GCF_963082655.1 of Stomoxys calcitrans. Classification (NCBI taxonomy): domain Eukaryota; kingdom Metazoa; phylum Arthropoda; class Insecta; order Diptera; family Muscidae; genus Stomoxys; species Stomoxys calcitrans. Next base: position 233,128,455 of record NC_081553.1, on the reverse strand, counting down.
TTTGGGCAGTTTCACACCTTCTCGCTATTGCGATGTATTAACTAAAATTAATTTAGCTGTCATTTGAATAAATGTAGATCTTTTGGTTACATTAAAACTCCAGGTAAATACCAGAAAATCTTCCCCCAAACTTTAGTTTGATTATAAAATTGTGCTAATTTAAAAGCGTCAAAACAACACTCTGGCAAGCTCTCTCTCTCTCTCTCTGACAGTCTGTCCTTCTTCCACACAAGTTCCCTTGAGTCGCAGGAACCTTAATTATGCCTCCGTTCGTTTCTTGTTTTTTTTTTTTTTTTGCCACATTCAAATAAAATTAAATTTCATAGAAAATTATAAAGTTCTTGCTCAAAGCCAATTTTATCGTACTTGTTAAGGCAACGGTGCAAAAATAACAGCAGCAACAACTATAACTTGAACAAAAATAAACCATCATTGCTGGCATTTGGCTTTATTTACATTCAAGATTCACCATATTTAAAGTCCTTTCAGCAAGCAGCAGCAGCAGCAGAAATCGTCCTGCTGTCCGCCCTTGTCCAGCAGATAAGCTGTCGCAGATCCAGCATCCAGCGTGGGCACAGGAATGAGCTGGTGTTATAAAAAAAAATGTATTTAAAAATAAATATAAACACGAATTCCATTCCACCAACGAAAAATAAACATAAATCGTCAAAAGGGCCAAAGAACATTAAGCGAAGCACCCCACAGAACAATTACTGGCGAAAACAAACCCCAAGCACCATCATCATCAGCGGTAGCAGCCAGAAAAGTAAACAGGATTTCAAATTAGAAGGCCAAAATGTGGCGGTAAAGAAGGAGGGAATTCACGCCAGCAGCACAAGTGGCAATGGCAGTGGCCATGTCAGAAGTGGCATCAACAGCAGTAGCATCTCAGCATCAGCATCAACATCAGTGTCAGCATTCGCTACAATAGCAACCCAACACTGGCAGCAGCTGTAAGAATAAACAACCGTAATAGTCCGTCGACCACTAACCGCATATAATTTATCTTTGCGCTTTTCGCCTCTTCCTCCCCCTTTTTTTGGATTTGTTATTGTTTTCTGTTTTGTGTAATTTTTGAAAAAAAAAACATTTTTTGTTAGGTTCCTCATATTTCTCGTGCGATTTTTCGAGCGTATCACAAAACTCGTCAACGCTTTTATTAACACTCGTTCCCATTTAAATTGGCAGAGAAGGAGAGTCCTTTCAGAAACCCCCTGCCGCCCCTGGAAAACCAAACAAAATCCATTGAAAGAAACCCAGAATGTTGAAGCTCTAGTGGAGGAGTGCTGAATGACGGCTGGTGCCTGACATTTCGCATTTGGGGTAGCGCTGTAGAGTTGCAAAGGAGCAAAATAAAATTATTATGTTTCGCATGAACTAAAACAGTTGTTGAGGATATTAAAGATGAGATATTGTGACGATGAGCCACGAATGATGAATGCCACCGATGTTGCTCTGCCTGCCCAAATGTTGGCTTACAAAATGAATGGCCTTAGCTGATGCTGCAGCAAGTGACTTTGACTTTGGAATAGGAACTGTGTGGCTCGGCTGTTGCCTCTTCTCCTCCTTGGCAGCAGAACTATGAATATTTTTGTGGCACTATAAAAAAAGCCAAGTGAAGATGAGTAAAGTTTATCGTTTTCTTTTCGACAACAATCACTGCCATCAAATGGGTGACAAATTAAGGATTCATTGAATTAAAATGCACAGTGGTATTTTATTCAAAATAAAACTTTTAAAGAACGATTTCACTTTATAACCTTTGCCATCGGTGTACGCCAGCGAAGCTGTGGCAAAGTGTTTTTCTTTTGTTTGCATTTCGTTTGGCTTTATGGCTTAATTTGCAAAGATATGAATAGCCAAATATCATTCTGCTTGAGAGTATCATTTAGGCAAATAGCGTTCATAATAAAGGACGTGTGAATTCTCATTATTATAATAAGAAGTGAGGTAATTCCAATGAAAAGCTAGTGCGGGTTTTAGGCACAAATGTATTAAATTTGTTTTTGCCCACCACCGAGGGACGAGGGTATATTCATTCTGTTATTCCATTTGTAGCACAACGAAATAAAGATTTCCCAACCTAAAGGGTATATATATGCTAAATCCTCGTTAAATTCCAAGACAATTAACCATGCCGTTCCGTCTGTCCTTTCGTCTGTTGAAATCACGCTATAGCCTTTAAAAATACACAGATTGTGCTATAATTTTGCACAGGCTTTTTTTTGTCCATAGCCTGGTTAAATTCGAAGATTGGATACATCGGAATATACCTTGATATTGATATAGCCTCCATATGAAGGCCACCGTAGCGCAGAGGTATGCATGTCCGCCAATGAAGCTGAACGCCTGGGTTCGAATCCTGGCGAGACCATCAGAAAAAAATTTTATCAGTGGTTTTCCCCTCCTAATATTTGTGTGGTACTGTGCCATGTAAAACTTCTCTCCAAATTTCTCTCGGACTGTGGCACGCCTTTCAGACTCGGCTATAAAAAGGAGGCCCCTTATCGTTGAGATTAAACTTGAATCGGACTTCATTGATATGTAAGAAGTTGGCCCATGTTTCTTAGTGAATTATTATCAGAGTGAATTGAATTAATTGGGGATTGTCGAATTATACCCACCACCGTAAGATAGGGAGTATATTCATTAAGTCATTCCATTTGGAACATATCGAAATATCAATTTCCGACCCTAAAAAGTATTGGATTGCCCAAAAAGTAATTGCGGATTTTTAATATAGTCGGCGTTGACAAATTTTTTCACAGCTTGTGACTCTGTAATTGCATTCTTTCTTCTGCCAGTTATCAGCTGTTACTTTTAGCTTGCTTTAGAAAAAAAGTGTAAAAAAAAGTATATTTGATTAAAGTTTATTCTAATTTTTATTAAAAATGCATTTACTTTCTTTTAAAAAATCCGCAATTACTTTTTAAGGGTCTAATGCACATAAAAATTTTATTTTTCATCCGATTTTGGTGAAACTTGAAACAGTGAGTAGTTTAAGGCTTCCCGATAACTGACCTAAATAGGGTTCAGATGGGACTATATTTAGATATAGCTGGCATATAGACCGATCTCCCGATAAAATGTCTGAAGACAATAAAAACTTCATTTATTACCTGATTTCGCTGAAATTTGCAAAAGTGGGTTATTTTAAACCTCCCAACATCTGACCCAAATATGGTTCAGATCGGGCTATATTTAGATATAGCTGCCATATAAACCGATCTCCCGATAAAGGGTCTGAAGGCCATAAAAGTTTTAATTTCTATCCGATTTCGCTGAAATTTGGAATAGTGCGCAGTTTTAAGTTTCCTAACATCCGACCCAAATATGGTACAGATCGGACTATATTTAGATATAGCTGTCATATAGACCGATCCTCCGATTTATGGTTTTAGGGCCATGAAAGCCACATTTATTATCCGATTTTGCTGAAATTTGGGACAGTAAACTGTACAGGGCCACTCGACATCCTTTTTTTAATTTGGCTCAGATCGGTCCAGATTTTGATATGGCTGCAATATAGACCGATCTCCCGATTTAAGATCTTGCGCCCATAAAATGTGCATTTATTGTCCGATTTTGCCAAAATTTGGGACAGTGAGTTGTGTTGGGCCCTTAGACATCCTTTGTCAATTTGGCTTAGATCGATCCAGATTTGGATATAGCTTCCATATAAACCGATCTCTCGATTTAAGGTTTTGGGCCCATAATTGGCGCATTTATTGTCAGATGTCGCCAAAATTTGGGACAGTGAGTTGCGTTGGGCTTTTTGAGCCCTTAAAATGCGCATTTATTGTCGTATGTCGCCGAAATATAGGACAGTAAGTTGTTGTATGGCCTTCGATATCCTTCCTTAATTTGGACCTGATCTGTTCAGATCTGGTCCAAATTAAACCTATGTCTCGAATTAAGGTTTTGGGGCTATAAAATGGGAATTTGTTGTGCGATGTCGCTAATATTTGGGACAGGGAGTTTTGTTGGGCCCTTCGACATTCTTCTTCAATTTGGCTTAGATCGATCCAGATTTGGATAGGGGCTTTTCGACACCCTTCCATAATTTGGCCCAGATTGGGTCAGATTTGGATATAGCTGCCATATACACCGATCTCTCGCTTTAAGGTTTTGAGCCCTTAAAATGCGCATTTATTGTCTTATGTTGCCGAAATTTAGGACAGTGAGTTGTGATATGGCCTTCGACATCCTTCCTTAATTTGGTCCAGATCGGTTCAGATTTGGATATTGCTGCAATATAGACCGATCTCTCCATTTAAGGTTTTGGGGCCATAAAAGGCGCATTTATTGCCCGATTTCGCCGAAATTTGAGACGGTGAGTTGTGTTAGGCTCGTCAACATTTTTCTGCAACTTGGCTCACATTTCGAACCGAACACTGATTTTGGTAATAAAATTCAATGATTTGCAAGCGTTGCTCGTTAGTAAGTCTATTCATGATGAAATGCCAAAGCATACTGAGCATCTTTCTCTTTGACACCATGTCGGAAATCCCACGTGATCTGTCAAATACTAATGCATGAAAATCCTAACCTCAAAAAAATCACCCTTTAGCTGCCGTATAGACCGATATCTCGATTGGAGGTCTTGGCCCCATAAAGGGCGCATTTATAATCCGATTTCATTGAAGATTGACACAGTGACTTATGTTAGGCTTTTCTACATCCGTGTCGTATATGGTTCAGACCGGTTAATTTTTAGATATAGCTACTAGAAAGACTAATATTTTGTTATAGACAATTGAACAATGACTTGTACTTATTAGTATTTGATCCAAATCGGAACATATTTCGATATAGCTGCTATGAACCAAAAGGTATGCATTTTTAACCGGATTTTGACGAAAGGTGGTTTACATATATACCCAAGGTGTTGAGTATCCAAAGTTCGGCCCGACCGAGCTTAACGCTTTCTTTACTTGTTTTCATCATTTTGATTAAGGGTTTATTATAACCACCACCATAGAATGGGGGTATACTTATCTAGTCATTCCGTTTGTAACACCTCTAAATATTGATTTTCGACCCCATAAAGTATATATATATATATATATATATATATATATATATATATATATATACATATATATATATATATATATATATATATATATATATATATATATTCTGGACCGTCCCGGTCCCCATTCTTAGTCGATCAAGCCAAGTCCGTTTGTTAAAATCACGATAGTGATCGAACGCGTAAAGCTTGCAATTTTGTTCAGATACTACTTATTGATCTAGGTCATTGGAAATTTCAAATGGGTCATATCAGGTTCAGATTTGGATATTGCCCCCATATAAGCCGATTCCAAGAGTTGACCCTTAGAAGCCTCAGTTTTTATCCGAATTGGCTGAACTTTGGGACAAAGATTTGTGTTATGATTTCCAGTATCCATACCAAGTATGATTCGAATTGGTCCATAAGCAGATATGGCCCCATATAAACCAATCCCCGTTTTTGACTTCTTGAGCCCCTAAAAGCCTAAATTTTCAGCAGATTTGGCTGAAATTTGCAACAAACACGTATTTTATGAGTTTGAACGTCCAAGAAACTGAAGTTATTGCCATTGGTTAATTAAATACACCAATATTTCGCCTTGTCATAACGGGTATCATAGGCACTTAGTATTTATGTAAGAGCCGGTGCCGGTTGGCCTCATACTAGACTCTCCACTCGATGTCGCTGATTGTCAGCGGCTGCAGTTACAGCTTCTTCGTATATGGAGCATCTCACTATCCGCATCCTGTGGACAAGCCTGGAAGGTCCCAGCTGATCGTCTCCTAATGACAGTGAATACCACACAAATCGGAACTGATAGTTCCAATCCATGTGGTGTTCATTATCATCCCGTACCGGGAGGTAAATATGTCCCTTTGGGAGTTATTTTGGGTGTGGTGCTACCCCTTGGTACTTGAAGCCAAATTTATATATGAAATTCATACCTTTTATTTCACAACCAGAAGACACACCTGGCCGACTTAGTTAAGTTTCTAGTGATGAAGATAAAAACCACAAAAATCTGAGGTTTGAGTTTCATCTTCCTCACAATGTGAATTTCATAGGCCTTTTAGAGGAAATAGTTTTCTCTTTCATGGTAAGGTGGGTTTTACGAAATATTAACATTCGGGCATTTGATAATCACCATGTCACCATATCCTTAAGTGCCTAACTCCGTTTACTGCTATTTTATTATTTATTCTCGTGGTTAGGTCTTTAGATAATATTTTCACATGAATGACGATATTTTCTATATTTTCGAGACACAAAATTACATTCTAATAATATTTATTTCCAACACTCCCCTTAGATTAAGTGAAATGTTATCTTTATCCCCTACTCTTGAAAATATTAGTTAGCCATATCTATTAAATATTCATACTGTCAATTATATGTATGGGGAAACAATCTAATTAACACACGTTTTAATATAGCAAGGAAATTGGATTTTAGCATCCATCTCAGGATCTTACACAAACAAAAAAACAGTCAATTTATTCCTTTGCCACTTAAACACGAAATTGTTGCTCACCAACTGCATTTTGGGGAGGGGGGGGCACACATGTATGCGCCGCTGTGGTAGCTATGATTGTCGTTAAGCGAGAAATAACAAACTTTCCAAAAATCGTTTGCCACATTCTCTCCATGCCTGCCCTGAACTGGCTGCTTGCTGCCATGCTGGCTCACACCATTTGTGGCGTTAATTAATTTCCCATTTTTTATGTTTTTACGTTGCTTGCTGGTACCTCCTTCGTTGTGATGAATTTTTCCTGCCTGCCTTGCCTTGCCTGGCCTTATGGTAGGTACCACAAGTGTCATATAAAACGAGTAGTCCATGGACTCGGCTTCCCCAAGCCCAGCATGGGTATGGAATGTGCCTAGCTGTAGGGGCAGCTAGGCAGTTTGGTTGAAAAGCAGGTTGGATGACTGACGGCTGGGCTGTCTGGTAGGTGGAACATTGGCATTTCATAGACCAAAGAACGAGTGTAATTAATTGCTGCCTCTTGCAACAAGCGGCAATTGTGTGCGACATATGAGCATACAGTCATGGCTAGTCGATTTCTATCGCATTGAGTAAAATCAACTGGGGAGCCCATAGGGCTGACGTTCGCCACCACCATTACCACCATCACCGACACATAAAACATGCGACCGAGTGTAATTTTGAAAACAATTTACACGCCTATAATATTATGTGCATATATTATATAGAGATCTATATACCTGATATATGATGGTGTATGTCTGCATGTGTGTGAGTACTGAATTTGGTTGTGCTAGTTGCTGGGCGCCAACCTCTTTTCATCAGGCTCATGAGTAAACGTAACAATGCAAGTGTATGCTGTATCCCTTCGCAAAAACAAAAACGAAAAAAAAAAAAAACAAAACTTTGGATAATGCCACATTGTGTGGCACAGAGTTTTTGCACTGATTGCAAATGAAATGTGTTACAAGTGTAAGCATAAAACAAAACAATGGGCCTTTCTCTGCTTGTTTATGTACCTGTGTTTTATTTTTCTTTCTCGAAGGCACTTTTTGATGGCATACACTCACATTATAAAATGTAATTAATTTAATGGCAAAAGTCATTAAAAATCTAAGGAACCGTTTAGAAATTTAGAGTCCGACTTGGCAAACACTGTAGAATTATTATTTCGTTAAAGTACATAATTACGTAAAACAATTTATTTATATTAATAATTTTTTTCTTATTTCTTTTCAGCTAAAAGGTAAGATTTTATGTTGTAAAATATTATAAAAAAAAGTAAAAAGGCGTTAAGCTTGGCCGGGCCGAACTTTGGATACACATCACCTCGGGTATATTGGGTTGCCCAAAAAGTAATTGCGGATTTTTTAAAAGAAAGTAAATGCATTTTTAATAAAACTTAGAATGAACTTTAATCAAATATACTTTTTTTTACACTTTTTTTCTAAAGCAAGCTAAAAATAACAGCTGATAACTGACAGAAGAAAGAATGCAATTACAGAGTCACAAGCCGTTGAAAAAATTTGTAAACGCCGACTATACGAAAAATCCGCAATAACTTTCTGGGCAACCCAACCACCTTTTGTCAAAATCCGGTGAAAAATGCATACCTTATGCCCCATAGCAGCTATATCGAAATATGTTCCGACTTGGATCAAATACTAATAAGTACAAGTCATTGTTCAATTGGGTATATCAAATTTTGATCTCTTTAGTAGCGATATCAAAAAATAAACCAATCTGAACCACATACGAAACGAATGTCGAAAAGCCTAAAATAAGTCATTGTGTCAAATTTGGGTGAAATCGGATTATAAATGCGCCTTCTATGGGGGAAAGACTTTAAATCGAGATATCGGTCTACATGGCAGCTATATCCAAATCTGGACCGATTTGGGCCAAGTTGCAGAAAAATGTCGAAGAGTATGAAACAACTCACTGTCCCAAATTTCGGCGACATCAAACAATAAATGCGCTTTTTGTGGGATCAAAGCATCAAGCAAAGGATCAATCGAGAAATCGGTCTATATGGCAGCTATATCCAAAACTGGACCGATCTGTGCCATATTGCAGAAGTATGTCAAGGGGCTTAACTTAACTCACCATCTCAAATTTCGAAGTCATCGGACAATAAATGCGACTTTTATGAGCTCAAAGCCTTAAATCGCGAGATCGGTCTATATGGCAGCTATATGCAAATCTGGACCGATCTGAGCCAAATTGTAGAAGGATGTTGACTGGCCTAACACAACTCGCTGTCCTAAATTTCAGCAAAATCGGATAATAAATGTGGCTTTTATGGGCCCAAAGCCTTAAATCGAGAGATCGGTCTATATGGCAGCTATATACAAATCTGAATCGATCAGGGCCAAATTGACGGAAAATTTCGAGGGGCCTAACGTTACTGACTGTCAAATTTCCCAAATTTCAGCAAAATCGGATAATAAATGTGGCTAAATCGGAGGATCGGTCTATATGGCATCCATATCCAAATCTGAACCGATCTGTGCCAAACCGAAGAAGGACGTCGAAGGGCCTAACACAACTTTCTGTCCTAAATTTCAGCAAAATCGGATAATAAATGCGGCTTTTATGGGCCTAAGACCCTACATCGGAGGATCGGTCTATATGGGGGCTATATCAAGATATAGTCCGATATAGCCCATCTTCGAACTTAACCTTATGGTTAACTTAACCTTTTGGACAAAAAAAGAATCTGTGCAAAATTTCAGCTCAATATCTCTAGTTTTAAAGACTGTAGCATGATTTCAACAGACAGACGGACAGACGTGACATGATCCGTCATGATCCGTCGTCTGTCCGTCTGTCCGTCCATCGATCGTCTTAGATTTTTACGCTGATCAAGAATAT